>NW_025224136.1:0-470 GCF_014066325.1 Apis laboriosa
CGATCCAAGAGTTTTCACTCCATCCAAGAATTTTCACTCCATCCAAGAATTTTCATTTAATCCAAGAATTTTCATTCAATCAAAGAATTTTCATTCGATCTAAGAATTTTTACCTGATCTAAGAATTTTCACACAATTCAAGAATTTTCATTCGATCCAAAAATTTTTACCTGATCCAAAAATTTTCATTCGATCCAAGAATTTTCACACGATTCAAGGATTTTCATTCCATCCAAGAATTTTCATCCGATCCAAGAATTTTCACCCGATCCAAAAATTTTCATTCGATCCAAGAATTTTCACACGATCCAAGAATTTTCATTCGATCCAAGAATTTTCATTCGATCCAAGAATTTTCACACGATCCAAGAATTTTCATTCGATCCAAGAATTTTTATTCGATTCAAGAATTTTCATTCCATCCAAAAATTTTTACTCCATCCAAGAATTTTCACTCCATCCAAGAATTT
>NW_025224137.1:0-477 GCF_014066325.1 Apis laboriosa
ATGAAAATAACCTCAGGCGATCTCTTCATCAGAGCATACGTTCTAAAATGGAAAGTCAATATGCAAAACTTCTTGCCCTGATTTAGAAATCTACCTGTCGCGAAATATCTTCTTGCACATAATATTTCATACATTTCTTTTTTACGGAGAAAATTAAATATTCTTTTTATCTAATTTAATTCATATCATATCATATTTATTATAAATTTATAACATATCAAATAATTACATATTATAACTAAAAGTAAAATTGAAAATTGTTTATTATATCAATAATGATAATATGTATAATTTTATTGTATAATTGACTTTTTTATCCATTATATAACAAAGTTGAAAGATATCCTTTTTCACTACAAGAGATTTAATTAAAATCATTTCAATATATCTCATTTATTCGAATATTCCTTTTTATTATTAAATTCATATAGTTATTCATATAGTTCGATTCATATAGTTGTTTAATCTTTATTTTAC
>NW_025224138.1:0-208 GCF_014066325.1 Apis laboriosa
ATAAATTTCGGTGTGAAGAGGAATTGATAAAAGATCGTGTGAGGAGGAATTGATAAATTTCGGTGTGAAGAGGAATTGATAAATTTCCGTATGAAGAGGAATTGATAAATTTCTGTGAGGAGGANGGTGTGAAGAGGAATTGATAAATTTCCGTGTGAAGAGGAATTGATAAATTTCCGTGTGAGGGGGAATTGATAAATTCCTCAAT
>NW_025224139.1:0-484 GCF_014066325.1 Apis laboriosa
AGAGAGAGAGAGAGAGAGAGAAACATTCAAAACAACATCATAAACCGAATAGGCAACCGTTTATTTCCCCTTTTTTATTCGTATCGAATCTCGCACGGTGGAATTTTTTTTACAGAACATTGGTTATTCTATAAAAATAATCATTGTGAATAATCCCATTCGATAAAACACAGAGGATAAAAATGGACAAACAACAATAATCGCGTTACAATTACTTTGCGTTATTAGTTAAATTATCGTGCATCGTGATTCCCTGCCAACGTATTTATCAGAGCACTGATTATTCTATATAAAAATAATCGTTATAAGTGTACACGATATGAACGTCTTTCTTCATTTCGAAATACATTTAGAATTCCATTCGATAAAACGTAGAGTATAAAAATCGACAAACAAAAATAAATCGCGTTACTTTGCATTATCCGTTAAACTATCGTACATCGAGATTCCCTACGAACGTATTAACTTCGTAACTCCTCCGCTT
>NW_025224140.1:0-287 GCF_014066325.1 Apis laboriosa
TAATAAATAAAACAGAAATGTTACTATTCACAGGTATGATAAATACCCGCGATCATTGTGCTCGTGCAAAAATCTACGTATACAACCAATCACTCGTGTCGATTAGGACCTTTCGTCCTACGACATGATTGAGTGACCGGAGGAACATAAATGCATGCGACTCACCAATAGATGCGAAGAATCTGCACTGCCGTGGCCCAGGATGTTATCACCAAGAAGTGGAAACTAACAAAACATGAAATATTATAATTAAAATACAATAGTGATTATTTGAAAAAGTTGAATTG
>NW_025224141.1:0-969 GCF_014066325.1 Apis laboriosa
ATTCATTGTAAAAATAAAACTGAGTAATAAAGCATATGTAAACTCATTTTCAAGTATGATCTTTTATTTATTTATTAAATTTTATTTCGTTGAAAAATTATAACAAAAAAATAATTAAATTTAATTTATTCTATATATATATTTCTATATTTATTTTTTTTAATACTCTATTCTTTTTTATATTTAATCTTTTATTTAATGTTTAATTTTTTATTATCTGTTTTCTATTTTTTCTAATAAATCTCTTAATTCCTTATAAAAATATACAATTTATTTTTTTTATTTTAGATATTAAATTATTTCAACATTCAAACATCTCAAAGGAAAACTTCATACTGTCATTTCTATTTACTTTTTTTTCTTTTCTAATATACAAACTAATTTAATTTTTAAGAAAAACTAAATTATGTCTTTAAAATATTATACTTTCGCTGTACATAATATCTATCTAATATCAAGATATTCATGTTAATTTATATTTTTATAAATACAATTAAAAAAATAGTAAATTTTTTTGATGATGACTCTTCTTAGATATGTTCGAATGAATTTCTTTGTATATTTAAATTTGTATATTTAAATTTTCCATAATTGCATAAACATTAAGTTAATTATTATGAATGTTCAATTATTAATTATTACTTCATTTTTTAAAAGGAATGAATTATTCTGTTATTTAAAACTATTTGTTTAAAACTATGCTCAACAAATTTTCTTAAACTTCAAAACTTATTGCTATTTTTATGATACTTAATTGTCACGACACTTAAATAAAACTTATTATTAGATAGAAAAAAAAAAATATAATTTGCAAAAATAATGTAGGAGAATGTTATAGTATATAAATTTGTTAATTTAAATAATAAATAATAAAATACAGTTAAATTTATTTTATATTCAGATTTTAAAATCATTTTAAAAAATAAATATTTAATTTTTTGTAAGTCAAAAAGATTATTATTACATGAA
>NW_025224142.1:0-738 GCF_014066325.1 Apis laboriosa
TAAAGTTATCTTTAATATACTCTTTTTTAAAGTTATGAAAATGTCGCATGTACCCGTTTTTTTAAATTATTAAAGAAAAGAAGCAATTTTGTTAAAATTATAAAGTATATTAAAAAGTAGATAAATGAATCTTCGTACATAATGCTTCAGAAATAGAAACTCTCGTATTCTACTCTCCTTAGGGATGAAAAGGATCATATAAATGCAGATTTAAAAAACTTTCCTGAATTTTTTGTTAATGAGTATTTTAAAAATACATCTTATTTAAAACTTACTTAAAAAAATTGATGAAACTAATTTTCTTCTGTAATAATTCTGCAATTTCATCCATATATAAAATGAATATCTGTTCTGAATATTTATTCGATAAATCATTTTAATAAAATTATATCAATTATCGAATATTTAAACAGACACTAACTAACGATAATACTTTCATCATCAGTAATTATAATTGTGTTATTTGCATATTTCTTCAAAAAAGTGTTGACAGTATTTATAATTCTGCGTATAACAGCTTTCACATTTCAAGTTTATATTTCGAAAACAAAAAATTTTCGAATCTTCATAGGATTTTTTTAAATAGAATATCGATGATACATTTTTTAACGTTACATTTTTATCTCAAAACTTATGAACAACTTGAAAATTCTGCAACACGTTATTAAATCTTAACAAATATCTTGATATTCTTCTCATCGTTATATTCGCTCTATTTATTATTATATTATTTTACTA
>NW_025224143.1:0-219 GCF_014066325.1 Apis laboriosa
GTGGTTCCCGTGGGACCACGTAAGGGTGGTTCTCTTCAGGACCACGTAGTGGTGGTTCCCGTGGGACCACGTAGGGGTAGTTTTCTTCCGGACCACGTAGGGGTGGTTTTCTTCCGGACCACGTAGTGGTGGTTCCCGTGGGACCACGTAGGGGTAGTTTTCTTCCGGACCACGTAGGGGTTGTTTTTTTCCGGACCACGTAGGGGTGGTTTTTTTCCG
>NW_025224144.1:0-275 GCF_014066325.1 Apis laboriosa
ATCGAAAATAAAAATTTCCAAATTACCACAATGATCTAATTAAAAAATATACGTAAACACATATCATCGAATCATCACGAGGATATTAATGGATACTCATCTTCGATAAAGATGTTCTGCCGACGTGCAACGTTTAAAATTCTCCCTGCACTGTTCCCTCAGACATTCAAAAGATTAGGATTACGCGATAATAGGGGCGATAAAGCTGACAAATTAAGCGGTCAAAAAGCGGTGAGCAAAAGCGGTGAGCAAAAGCGTTCATCTCTATCCGCGGA
>NW_025224145.1:0-268 GCF_014066325.1 Apis laboriosa
TAAAGTAAAATTTAAATAGAATTCTTAGAATTCTTTTTTCGTATTTTCCAAAAGAAGAGAAGAGGTGAGAAAGGGATGCAAAGCATTGAATCATTTTTGGAAAATTTTTTTCTATATTATCTACTAGTTTAGGGATGATTTTCAATGCTTGTTTTAAGAGAAAATATTTGTAAAGTAAAATTTAAATAGAATTCTTAGAATTCTTTCTTTGTATTTTCCAAAGGAAGAGAAGGGGTAAAAAAAGGATGCAAAGCATTGAATCATTTTT
>NW_025224146.1:0-237 GCF_014066325.1 Apis laboriosa
AATAAGATTTCTTCGAAGTAAAAAAAATTCTCTTCCCTTGAAAATTATTCGAGTTTTGGCTCGAAAATCTTTTCGTCGTTCGATGTATCGAAGCAGTCGCTTAATCCGTCGATCGAAAGTTTCTCTTAATCCCTCTTAATTAATTGCATTAATTTTCCTCTCGATGATTCTATCATTTGAGATCATTGAGAACAGAGCCATTTATGATATATTGTTCCTTTGAAGAAAGTTCAAAGA
>NW_025224147.1:0-965 GCF_014066325.1 Apis laboriosa
CGAAATGGCGCTGGCGAGGAATGGACGATGTTACCGAAACTCGGTTTTCAATACGAAGACGAGATTCTAAATGTGACGAAAACCCAAATCTTTTCTCCTTTTCGAGATACTTCAATCGTTTTTCGAAACGGTGTGGGCAAGAAATAGAAGAAGATATTACCGGAACTCGATTTCCAATACGAAGGCTCGAAATATGACGAAAATCCACCCCCTTCTATTTTCGAAATATTTGAATCGTGGAAAAATCTAAAATTGGTTTTTCGAAACAGCGCAGGCGAGAAATCGACGATGTTACCGGAATTCGATTTCCAATACAAAGACAAGGCTCGAAATGTGACAAAAAACCCACTTCCTCCCCATTTTCAAGATACTTCAATCGTAGAAAAATCTAAAATTTGTTTTTCCTTGTTTCGAAATGGCGCGAACAAAGAATACGACAATGTTATCGGAACGAAAATCCAAACTCTCTCTCCATTATCGAAATACTTGAATCGTGGAAAAATCTAAAATTCATTTTACAATGTTACCGGTTTCCAATACGAAGACAAGATTCGAAACGTGACGAAAACCCCCTTCCCCCATTTTCGAGATACTTGAATCATGGAAAAATCTAGAAAAATCTAAAATTCGTTTTACGATGATGTTACCGGAACCCTTTTTTCAATACGAAGACAAGGCTCGAAATGTGACGAAAACCCACTTCCTCCCCCCCATTTTCAAGATACTTTAATCGTAGAAAAATCTAAAATTCGTTTTGTCCTTGTTTCGAAATGGCGCGAACAAAGAATACGACAATGTTATCGGAACGAAAACCCAAACCCTCCCTCCATTACCGAAATACTTGAATCGTGGAAAAATTCATTTTTCGAAACGGCGCGGGTGAGAAATCGACGATGTTACCGGAACTCGATTTCCAATACGAAGACGAGGCTCGAAATGTGACGAAAACTCAAACCCTTTCCCCA
>NW_025224148.1:0-269 GCF_014066325.1 Apis laboriosa
GTATCTCCGTAAATACTGGAGATACATGGGAATTCCTGTGCGCGTTGCAACCGGGAAAGATAGCTCTTTACACCCAGTCTTCACTGGTTACGGTGGCATTGGCGGTTCATACGCTATGGTCGTATAAAGAAGACGAAATTTCAGAATATTTAAAACAGTGCCTTATTAAAACGGCTGTATCTCCGAAAGAACTGGAGATACAGGAGACTTCCGGTGCGCGTTGCAAGCGGGAAAGAGAGCTCTTTACACTCAGTCTTCACTGGTTACGG
>NW_025224149.1:0-612 GCF_014066325.1 Apis laboriosa
AGATTTAATTTTGACATAATTTAATTCTATTACAAAATATAATATTTATTTTATCCTTTGAATTTTTCTTTATCTCCAACAAAATTTTGCTATTCTGATATTCTCACAATCAATATTGTCATCTGTATCTCTGTAATTGATTTAATTTAGATACTCTATTGCAAAATGTAATATTTATTCTACCTTTTGAATTTCCCCAAAATTTTGCTACTCTCATATTCTCACAGTCAATATTGTCATCTGTACCTCTGTAATTGATTTAATTTCAATAGAGAACTCTATTGCAAAATATAATATTTATTCCACCTTTTGAATTTCCTCAATAAAATTTTGCTTTCATATTCTCACAGTCAATATTGTCATCTGTACCTCTGTAATTGATTTAATTTAGATAATCTATTGCAAAATATAATATTTATTCCACCTTTTGAATTTCACCCAATAAAATTTTGCTATCTCATATTCTCACAGTCAATATTGTCATCTGTACCTCTGTAATTGATTTAATTTAGATATAGAAGTTTATTGCAAAATATAATATTTATTCCATCTTTTGAATATCCCCAATAAAATTTTGCTATTCTCATACTCTCAATATTATCATCCCTATAT
>NW_025224150.1:0-386 GCF_014066325.1 Apis laboriosa
ACGAAATTTCAGAATATTTAAAACAATGCCTGATTAAAACGGCTATATCTCCAAAAATGCTGGATGTACATGGGACTTCCTGTGCGCGTTGCAAGCGGAAGAGGTTGCTCTTTGCACTCATTCTTCACTGGTTACGCTAGCACAAGCGGTTCATACGCTATGGTCGTATAAAGAAGACGAAATTTCAGAATATTTAAAACAGTGCCTCATTAAAACGGCTGTATCTCCGAAAATACTGGAGATACATTTGACTTCCGGTGCGCGTTGCAAGCGAGAAAGATTGCTCTTTACACTGTGTCTTCACTGGTTACGCTAGCACAAGCGGTTCATACGCTATGGTCGTATAAAGAAGACGAAATTTCAGAATATTTAAAACAGTGCCTCAT
>NW_025224150.1:524-869 GCF_014066325.1 Apis laboriosa
TAAAGAAGACGAAATTTCAGAATATTTAAAACAGTGCCTCATTAAAACGTCTGTATCTCCGAAAATGCTGATGGCACATGGGACTTCCGGTGCGCGTTGCAAGCGGGAAAGATTGCTCTTTGCACTGAGTCTTCACAGGTCACGCTAGCACAAGCGGTTCATACGCTATGGTCGTATAAAGAAGACGAAATTTCAGAATATTTAAAACAGTGCCTCATTAAAACGGCTGTATCTCCGAAAATGCTGGAGATACATGGGACTTCCGGTGCGCGTTGCAAGCGGGAAAGATTGCTCTTTACACTCAGTCTTCACTGGTTACGGTGGTACAGGCGGTTCATACGCTAT
>NW_025224151.1:0-1478 GCF_014066325.1 Apis laboriosa
TGCCCAGAATAATAATTTTAAATATATACTATATTTATCTATCTAAAAATATAAAAATATATCATGTTATTTACCAAAAAATACTTTTATCTTAATAATACATATATTAATACTCATAATTTATAATATATCTATATATATATCTATAAATACTAATCATATCATTATTTTGTTGACTTGGTGAGGTCAAAATAAGTTTGCTTGAATATATTTTGAATCCCTTAATAAAATGTATATTATTATAATTTAAAGAATATAATATAAAAGTGTACAATATATTCAAAATAATAATTACACTATCTATATAAATACAAAACATATAATTACACATCTCTTGAGAAAATTTAATAAATTTAATAATATCTCTACCGTATAATATAATCGAAATACGGTGAGCATGTGAATCGAGCTGTTGAATGGAGCTTGGCCGAGGTTGGAAGGAAAGAAAAGGAACGCGAAGAGACAGAGAAAGAGAGAAAATCGAAGAGTGGAAGAAACGGAGAATAAAGGAGGAAGAAACAGAGAGAGAGAAAAAAAAAGGGACGAAGGAGATACGAGACCGATAAAACGTTGATTGCGTTGAAAAAAAGGATACAATGATAAATGCTGCAGAATATAATGGAGAAAACACAACGGCGTAACTGTTAGCCGTGTACGATATATTCGTTCGGAGGAAGACAAACTGGACTCGGGAGAATATGAGGCAGCGACCGAGTAATTGGAAGATGGTTGCAAAGATTCGATATAAGATGATTTCGAGTTTAAAGTTCGACTTCGAAAGCGAAGGAGATGGATTCTTTTTTTTTCTTTTTTTTGCGGAAATACAAATTTCATTCGTTAGAAAAACGAGGGGAGAACAAAGGAATTCTGTATCCCACGAGAAAATTAATCGACTCGATATAAATAACTTAAGCGAAAGAAGAGTATACTCTTGGAGAATAATAAGAAAAATATGCGTGAAAATGGAAGAAATTTGAACGATAGATTGGATAGGGAATTATCCAAAACGAATCATAAAGGCGGGAGACTTTTACAGCTATCCACGAAAATACCCTCGAGGTACACGAGAGGAGGCCACGGATGACAACGACGATGAGGACGTCTGTCGGTCCGTCTAGTTAACAACTTCCTTCGTCTTAACGCCTCCGAGGCTATAAACTCACGCTTCGTTTTATCGTCCTTATATCAACTTTCCGAGTGTTTGCAGAAGAAGCAAGAGAAACAAGTAGCCCTCCTCGCTCGTAAAACTTTCCGATGGGGCGGCTTTTTTCTCGCAGTCAGATCTTTCGTCGCGTCACGCTCATGTCGTGGAGACAGCTTGTGTTCGGCTCCCGCCTAATTCCCTCTCTTCGAGGACAAAGGAAACCACGCTTCCGCTCCGGATAATTATAATAATAAAAAGAAAAAAAAAAAAAAAAGAATAAAGATTTCGTTCGTAAACGAAACCTTTTGCGAGTTGCCGCCATATTGGATTTTTT
>NW_025224152.1:0-202 GCF_014066325.1 Apis laboriosa
CGCTTGCAACGCGCACAGGAGGTCCCATGTATCTCCAGCATTTTCGGAGATACAGCCGTTTTAATGAGGCACTGTTTTAAATATTCTGAAATTTCGTCTTCTTTATACGACCATAGCGTATGAACCGCTTGTGCTAGCGTAACCAGTGAAGACTCAGTGTAAAGAGCAATCCTTCCCGCTTGCAATGCGCACCGGAAGTCCC
>NW_025224153.1:0-349 GCF_014066325.1 Apis laboriosa
GTGGGTTTCGTCAGGGCCACGTAGGGGTGGTATCCGTCAGGGTCACGTAGGGGTGGTTCCGTAGGACCACGTAGTGTTTATTTCCCTCAGGACCACGTAGGTGTGGGTTTCGTCAGGGTTACGTAGGGGTGGTTTCCTTCAGGAACACGTAGTGGTGGTTTTCTTCAGGACCATGTAGGGGTGGTTTTCTTCGGGACCACGTAGTGGTGGTTCCCGTGGGACCACGTAGGAGTGGTTTTTTTCAGGACCACGGGAACCAACACTACGTGGTCCTGAAGAAAACCACCCCTACGTGGTCCCGAAGAAAACTACCCCTAGGTGGTCCCACGGGAACCACCTCTACGTGGTC
>NW_025224154.1:0-898 GCF_014066325.1 Apis laboriosa
TCATTATTTATGTCATTTATATTGACATATATTATATTATATTATGTCAAAATAATCTATTAATACAAAGTTAACCATCCGTATCACCTTATTAAAAACGCGACGTGCAAGAAGTTCTATCCTGATCTAATAAATAAAAACACAAAAAAAATTGTTACTATTCACGGGTACAATAAATACCCGCGGTCACTGTGCTCGTGCAAAAATCTACGTATACAACCAATTACCCGTGTCGATTCGGACCTTTCATCCTACGACATGATTGAGTAATCGGAGGAACATAAACGCATGCGACTCACCGATCGATGCGAAGAATCTGCGTTATCACCATCGTGGTCCTTGTCACCGTGAAGTCGATCATCAAATAGGAGCAGGTATAAAACTATAATGAAACATGGAAAACTACAATTTAAACACTGAATTGGTTATTTGAAAAAGTTGAAATAAATGAAAAGTAAAATATATAGAAATAATTACCTCTTCGCGTGATGGATGACTGCCTTATTTTCTTCCGAAACACTGACTCTATCCTGTACCGAAATCGAATAATTAAAAAAAAATAAATAAAAATAAAAAACTACTACGCGTCCGTCCAATCTACAATCGACGAACAAACACTGATTCTAATTTCGCGATTGTAAATTTAATTATTTTCATTAAGTAAATAAATTTAACTAGAATATCTAAAATATTAAATTGTGCTCTAAAATATTAAAAAACTGTTACGAAGCAAACACTGATTCTAAAGATCGCATTGCGCGCGATTACAATAACTGAAGTCCAAGAGAAAATTTTCACCACTTTTTTTTTAGACACCTGTAACAAAATATAAATTATCTTATATAATTTTTTTCGTAAGAATATATCTGTATTGATAATTACAAAATTTTGAAGAAAC
>NW_025224155.1:0-231 GCF_014066325.1 Apis laboriosa
ATTCCAAAAGTTTTGTCAAAGGGATTAATTATTTGAAAAATTTGTATCGAAAAGAGTATCTTTGTTCATTCGTCTTTTTGGTCATCGACCTTATGGCAGCTCCACAACAATTCCAAACCTAGAAAAATAAGAATTCCAAAAGTTAAGGGATTGATTATTTAAAAAAATTCGAATCGAAAAGTGTATAACAATTCCACACTCAGAAAAATTCTCCAAATAAGAATTCCAAAA
>NW_025224156.1:0-1421 GCF_014066325.1 Apis laboriosa
ATTATTATGGGGTAGAAGGACACGGTCGATAATTAGAGGAAGGGAAAAGCGATGATTTTTGCGAAGAGAAGACGGAGAATGTCTCAATTGCAATAGACCCGATCGATCGGCGATCCTTCGGTTATCGAGGCGAGTTACCGTGGCCGAAGAATTTTCGTTTTTCAGGCGATCGGTTGACGCGGGTTTTCTTGCGGTAACTTGGTTATATCCGGCGTCCGCGGCCCGCAAAGACACCGAGGGCTCCTCGTCTCGGCTCCTCGAGCACGTTCTTTCCGCGTCGAGATTTACTGCGTCGTCGTCCCGGTTGAACGGCAGCTCGCCGTTCGGAATGCCGATGACCCGCCGCCGCCGCCGATTGAACGGGCGCGAAATCGTTCGAGGGGCGAGGGAAAAATCCGAGTGGAAAAACAGACATTCATCAGCCGGAACGCGGTCGACGGCGTGGGCGAATTTATCGGGGACCAACGACTGGTCGACGATTCGCGCCTTTTATAGACGGGATGCAAAAAGGCCCGTGGAATTTTAACGAGAATTTTATCTATTTCAACGCCCGGAGAGAATCGATCCGATCCAGCGTATACAATTTAGGCGTATCCGCGAGTTGTACGAGCCGAGTCTGAGTTGTTCCGCTGCAGGGGAGGGATGGGATTGAATTTCGAACTCGTACGACGAGTAACGTCGAAATATCTGTATCGAGCAATTTTTGGAGAGAATCGAAAATAGAAAAATCCGTTCCCCGTTTTTCCCATATATAAATAAATATTATAAATATTATAAATATTATAAATACGTATCACCGTATTTAAAAAAGAAAATAACATCGAAACGATCGATTAGACGACGGTTGGTCAAAATGGTGGGGGAATTGAGAGCCGTCGAGCGACACAAGTCTCGCGTAAATCGACCGGTTGGAGAAGGACGGAGGAGCGCGTGGGCGTCTCGCGTAGATCGTATCGCGGATCGATCGCGGTTTCGTTTCACCTTGGCGCGAACGTCCCGTGCTACGCGGCCAAAAAACGAGCGTATCCGGCCGACTAGGAAGCGGAGATAAGCCGATCGTACCGGTTGTATCGGCCGACACACGATTTCTCGCATCTCGCCGCTTGTAGAACAATGATCTTATCGGCGAGTCGGTCGCGTGTCGCGCACCACCCGGATCAAACTTTTCCAAAAGGGGCGAGCGCTCGAGTCGCGCCGGTTTTCCGACCGTGGGCGGCCGGCCACCAGATACGATCTCCCCAATGCTCGCGTTCGACAATGTGTGCGTTCCACGACTGCCCGTGGCCCATTTGAACGCGCTCCGTCTCTATTAGTCGATTCGTTTCCTTCCACGTGCGGGAATACGCGTGTCTCTCTTTGGCAATGAGAGAGAGAGAGAGAGAGAGAGAGGGCGATTGAATTTAGAGTGGGAGAGGCGCGTT
>NW_025224157.1:0-1721 GCF_014066325.1 Apis laboriosa
GGAGGAGAATTTTCAAAAATCTCCCTCTCTCTCTCTCTCTCTCTCTCTCTCTCTCTCTCTCTCTCTCTCTCTGTCGGCGTGAAAAAATGCTAAGCGAAGAATTAAGATCATAAATATCAGATCATAAATATGGAGGGGGTGAATTCGTTCTCGTCGAAGGAACGAATTCCTTCGCCTCGAGACGAGGAGTAGAAGCGAAAAAAGCGAGGGGGATGAAATTTTGCGATGCTCGTTACGCGGTCAGACTTTTGGAGAGTGCGCGAACGTCCGCGAAGGAAATCGAGTTACCGTGTCCCAGCGTCGAGTGTGGTAACTTCCAGTCGTTTTCGACCAACGATTTCGAATAACTCCCCCGACAGCGCTCGTCCTTTAATTTTTCCATCTTTGACCGACAAGTTTGCGCCCGCTTCTCCCTTTCACAGACGTATGTATAACATCTCCTTTCGTACACGAAAACGTTACAAGAAAAAATATTATTATTCGCTTTAATTGTATTTCAAGCTCGATTCACCAATTTCCCAATTTCCCCCTCGAAATGATAATTAATCAAACTCGAAGTTAATCATACCCTTTCCTTTCGCCAGAAAAGATGAAAACTTTATTAATAAATACTCTATTAAACTCTACTGAACTTTATAATAAAAACTTGAAAGTATTAACCCTTTGCATTCCAGTTTCGTTAGGTCGAACTAGCAACTCCAGAATGGTTCGGTGACCTCATAAGATTGCCATAAGATAAAATTATATAAGATTATATGTGAAGAGCTTAGGAAGATTGTTTATGAAGAGATATTCCAAAAAAATCAAACATAAATAAATACTGTCGCGTTCAAATTGTCGCAACAATTCAAGTGACCGAGAGTCACCGTTGGAGAGCAAAGGGTTAAACGTGCAAATAAGTTTCTTCCCCTTTCTTTCTCTTCAACCCGAATTACTTTACCACTCGTTTTTAAGAAGACTCTAAGAGACTCCAGCTTAGAATCGATTATTAGAACTACTGAAACGGTTTTGCGTTATTACTTATCTCACAGAGCGTGCAAAAAGTGGTGGCAAAGATTCGAAGCCAGAAATATCGAGAAAGACGAAGAATCGGAAGAAAAATATTTATTTTAGCAATTGGATCAAATATCTTGTAATATTTACGTAAAATCGAATTTAAAATTCGAACGAAATTGAAGGGAAAAAAAAGGAGAAACAACATATTTGCGCAAAACAATTATTTATCATTCGCAACACCATAAAAATCCCAATCCATAAAAATCCCAAGCGCGTAACCTAATCCGTTCCTTTCAATTTCCCACACGACACGTCCTCCCAGAGATAAATCACCTCCTCCTCCTCCTCCTCCTCCTCCCCCCTCCTCCATCCCTCCCGCAAAATTATCTCGAAAATAAAGGAAGCGGCAGAGGGTGTGTAATCGATGAAGTGGCTGGCTTACCCCCCCCCCCCGAGCCAATCTCCGCATTGGGAGGGCGACAGGGTGTGGAACAGGGTGGCTTTGGGTCAGTAAATAACGCGAATGTCGGGGCAAAAAGCGCGCGTCGGAGGGGAGGGAGAGAAGGGTGACAAAGGAAAGGGGGGGAAGGGGGAAGGGGGGAAGGAGGAGGATCACCGGATCATGAGGCATGATTTCACGGGACGGTGGTTGGCTGAGTGTCGTGCCATCGGATGCCATCGGAGCTGTGCGCTTCATGTATCATGTATGGAGGGTGACAGAGTTT
>NW_025224158.1:0-206 GCF_014066325.1 Apis laboriosa
GTGGTTAGGCTATGGAATTGCGTCGTTTATCCATTCCATATAGATTTATTATAATTTGAATATTATAATTTAAAATAAATCGTTGACGACTAATTTCAATAATTTCCAATAATATTTTATACGCAATATTAAAATTCTTATTTTCAAATTATGATTTAAATTCCTTAAAAAGAGTATTTCATTAATAAATATAATTAAAATTAAGA
>NW_025224159.1:0-417 GCF_014066325.1 Apis laboriosa
CGTGTAAAATAATAAGTGTGAAGTTTGATTAGATTATTTATTTCTTGTAATTTACATTAGAAACATTTCAAACATTTCTTTCTCAATAGCTAAAGAATCTCGCGACAGAGATTTCCTTCGTCGAAATCACCTTTATAAATATTGCCATTGCCATTCTAATTCGTAATTTCGTTCCCCCTTCCTCGAGGGTTAATTATCAGATCATTTTGAAACTTTTACACTCGTGTAAAATAATAAGTGTGAAGTTTGATTAAATTATTTATTTCTTTTATCAATTTAGAGACACTTCACCTTTCTCAATAGCTAAAGAATCTCGCGACAGGGAAATCTTTCCTTCGTCGAAATCATTCATTTACATTCTTGTCGCGTATTAAAACTCACAATTCTCGTTCCCCCTTCCTCGAGGGATAATTATCA
>NW_025224160.1:0-460 GCF_014066325.1 Apis laboriosa
TGATTATTAAAAAATATAATTGTATTTAAAGAAACAAAATTTTTTTTTTATCTTGCAATAAAAAATAATAATAAAAAATAATAAAAATAACATCAAATTATATCTCTTTCTATATTATATATTTCTTTCTATATGTAACTTTTATTGAAATAATTTTTTATATAACAAATAATTTATGAATTATTCGAAAAGATTGTATTAAATGATTTATTTTATATAGATTTATTTTTATATTTAATACATTATAATTCTATTTTTGATTATTTATAAGAAAAATTATAATTAAGTTTATTATTCTGAGAAAATTCTGAAAAAATACAAATTCAGGATTCTATTNCAACGAAAGAAAATTTTAAATGATACAAAAATATGGATGTTTATCTTGATTTTATAGAGAGTATTTCTACTACAATATAACATAATATACAGTTTGTTTCATATATATTCGATTATATTTGTA
>NW_025224161.1:0-528 GCF_014066325.1 Apis laboriosa
CCTTCCGTTCCCAGATTGTTCAAAGCTCCAAGTTTAAGTTAAATTAACGATCGTATAATCGTATAATATCGTCATACGTTCCTTCGCGTAAAACACTACATTTTACAATTTTTAATTCTTCGCGAAACAACGCTACAATTTTTAATTTTTCAACTCGAAAATTATTGTAGAAAAGTTGTAGAAAAATTACAAGTCCAAAAGGATCATGAAATATTTATAAAAATCGCAAAGTTTCCATTAGATTTCGGATTAAAAAAACAACATTTTACAATTTACAATTTTTAATTCTTCAATTCGAAAAACAACACTACATTTTACAATTTTTAATTCTTCAACTAACAAAACAACGCTACATTTTACAATTTTTAATTTTTCAACTCGAAAATTATTGTAGAAAAGTCGCGTTGTAGAAAAATTACAAGTCCAAAAGGATCATGAAAAATTCATAAAAATCACAAAGTTTCTATTAGATTTCGAATCGAATTAAAAAAACAACACTACATTTTACATTTTTTAATTCAACTCGCA
>NW_025224162.1:0-222 GCF_014066325.1 Apis laboriosa
AATAATTGTATAAAGAAAAAAATGATTGCAGGCAAATTTAAATCTTCCATTCCTTTCCTTCAAAATTTTTACATAAAATTCCAAATCTCGTACCATCGAAAGGAAGAGGAGAATAATTGTATAAAGAAAAAAATGATTACAGGCAATTTAAATCTTCCATTCCTTTCCTTCAAAATTTTAACACAAAATTTCAAGTCTCGTGCCAACGATCATCAAAAGGAG
>NW_025224163.1:0-1819 GCF_014066325.1 Apis laboriosa
ACTTTCGAATCACTTTGGCAAAGGTCGGAAAAGTTTGATCTGCGATTCGACATGAAGGAACACGATGTATTGTGCACCGAGTTTTATTCCAATATTTGAACGGTAATGCGATTTAAAAGGGGGGCGGGCGGCGCATTGATTTTTGCACGAATTAACTTTAAAATAACGAAGTGGCGGAGCGAGTATTCATCCTGGAAACTGTGATTACGATTCGAGTGGTAACTTCGATTCGAAAGTGTGGATTGTATGCACGCGACACGGTACCGTGCGGAAACACAAGAGAGTCGAAGCAGATTACTGGCACGTTGCGAAAAGTGGATGAAGAACGCGATGTATGCGCGCGCGCGCGCGCGTGTGTGTGTGTGTATCTCTTGATTAATTAAAAGTACATATCGCATAAATTACGGGATTAGGTAGAACGAAAAGGGAGAATTTCGATGCCGGTGACACGATTTTCAAAGTTGATGAAAGCTGAGAGGGATACGGACAAGATGATAGAACGCCACGATGTAAATTTGTTGAGGCGAGATATACGGGGAGAACAGATCGATATTCGTCAAGGGAATTCATCGAAGATCTCTTTTCGTGTGTGTTCAATTCATCGTCCCGTTAAATCCAAATCGTTATCGATTCGTGGACCCATTTTAAGATAGTGGATAAATTTTAAGATTGTTATAAAAAGAAACATTGTTTGTTTTCAATTTCCATTTTCACGACTTTTAGTTTACTTTTAGTTTCTTTCCCGATTTTTTCAATTTTATAGCATGCATCCCCTTCGGTCCCATTTCCTTCCTGTGCTTTTCATGAGCCCCAAATATACCGCCGCTACGAGATCCAATATATTTTGGGTCTCAAGTCGTTATCGCGCACACCGCCAACCCACTATGCACGCATTGCCAGGAAAAGGACAATGGGTAATAGAGCAGATCCATTTTATCCGCGCAACTATTCGCTATCTAACTGCCTTACTCTGCAAAATGCATACAAAATATAATTTGCACCGGTTGTTATCGCTACTTTGACCCGCCACCCTCTCAAAATTATTAATTCAACTCATAATTCGAGAGCGTACGAGTACGGTGAATAACATTGATATTTGGATTTTGTAACAATCCCCCTCCCAAATTCTAATATCAAATATCAAGCACTTTCGAAACTCGACTTATCGTATTTCAAGGCTAGAACATTACGGAATAGTTTAGATACTTCAAACGTGTTCGAAATCTCATTAAACTAACTTCCACTTAACGTATATCGTTACTTGTCGAGCTCTCTTTATTGACAATTTATCCATTTTAAAACTCATAATGCATTATTATATTGAATTTTAATAATAATTTTCTAAATTAATTTAAATTAATAACGATAAGACTCATTAGCGTTAATAACTTCGAGCGTGTCTTTAATCCCATTCCCCCTATCCAATTTAATCTTTCATTTTTGAGAAACACCTTGGAAACATCCCTTTCCACTTTCGACTTTATACGCGAAAATACATTTTATAATCTGATATTCTCGTATTATCGATTATCCACCTATAACCCTATTCATTACAAACCCGGAGCGGGACGCGTTAAACGCCCCAATTATAAATTCGAATAATTTGCTTGCGCGTGCCATTCTCCGCGCAGCTTTTCGATGAGCCTCTCTTTCCTCCTCCTCCTCCTCCTCTTGCATCGAGCAAATATGCATCGCGATTAAACGGGGTCAAACGGAGGGAGAAGATCTCGTTTCGAAATTCTGTTTAAAGGCGTGCATCGAACTTGATATATCGGCCAAATTTCCCCGTCCCGCCCCGTTTTATTTATTAAACGTATCG
>NW_025224164.1:0-276 GCF_014066325.1 Apis laboriosa
ATAATTCGAATATGATTAATTACGTTAAATGATTAATATTAAAAAAGAAAATTCTATACCACCCTTTTTAAGCCTCTCTTTAAAGCGTACAATCTATGAATCCTCAATCTATAAATTATTGAATCCCTAATAATTCGAATTAATTATATTAAACCATTGATATTAAAAAAGAAAAAAAATTCTGTGCCACTCTTTTTCAGCTTATCTTTAAAGCATGCAAACTATGAATGAGAATTATTGAATCCCTAATAGTTTAAATTAAATTAAACCATTGAT